>NC_053025.1:494069413-494085657 GCF_003073215.2 Triticum urartu | reverse complement strand
CTATCAAGGGGGGCTCTCAAGTGAGTAGCTTGATCGTATCGTTCGTCGAGAGCTCAAACCATTGCATCCTTGCATCATGTTTCTTGGTTCTTGTTTGGTTCTCTTTGTGAGTCTTAGAGCTTATGGTCATCTTGATGACAAGCTTGAGTTCATCGAAAACGGAGTTCGCATGCGTCTTCTATGATGTTTTCGGTGTTGTAGGTTTTACCGGTCTTATCCGAGGAAGGGTCCTCACCATTTTCTTATGGGCCTTTTCTAATTTGCTTCTTATTGTTATTTCTTTCAAGATTGTGTTAGCCCTTGTCGCTAGCTTCCAACAAACTTGGTTTCATCACAATATCGATAAAGGGGGAACGGTAACGTTCGGGCAACCTTCAGCGTCGATGGGCACTCTAAAGTAAGCAGTCGCGTTTTCGGGGCCCATGATATTGGCGTTAGGGGGTGAAATTGTATTAACGTCGAAAACGGAGGTAGCGGACCTTGAATTGAAAAGAGCTTTCACGGAGGGAGCGTGAGAGGGTGCCTCATCGAAGGTATGCAAGACGTGAATATAATTTTCACCACCTATTGGAGGACCCCTTATTCCCAAATTTTCTTCTTAATATGATAATTACAATCTTGAAAGAAATATACAAACTTTACAAGAGATTAGTGTTAACCTCTTGTACAGCTAGGCCATTTTAGCACCAACCAATAAATACATTGGGTTTCGACTCGAATTCGGAGCCTACCGTTTTGCAAAAGTATAGTGGAAGGCAGGTTGATGGAGCTGTTCGAAAAGGCTGGAAGCGGTACTACCGCGAACTTCGAAAATGCGGATCGTAATTTTTTACTACCTTCCTCTTCCATCGTATAGACGCGGTAGCCCGAGACAGTACTACTAACCAAGGCCGGCATCCTCCCAGCGGTAGTATCCGGGCTACCAAAAAATAAAAGTAGACGCCATAGGACAAAAACTTCGTCCAAAGTCTTGCGGTGGTAAGGACTTCGGGATGTAATTTTACTTAGTACCTCGGCTTCGCTAGCAGTAGTTACCCCGGTCTACCTTTCGAGTTAGTCTGGAGGTACTACAAGCGCTCTCGGTGTGGTCGTCAAGCTGGAATTTGTAACCAAGGAGCAGCGGTAAAGTACATGCTCCGGTGGTCACTTGATCCATTCTGCCATTATAGCTGCCTCGATACGTACTCCCGCTGTTGCATTTTCAAAACAGAGGGGTAACGCTTCCACCCACCCTATGGCAGAGAGTCACAAGAACCATAAATCATGAAGCAAGGATGCAAATGGTGCTGCAGTGCTGTCGGGCTGTGAGCATAACGGTTGGATTTTTCCCTCACCTATAAAAGGGGGTCTTCTTCCCCATGAACCTTATCCTTTGAGCTCGTGTTCTTCCCCCATTGTTGACCTTCTTCGAGCTTGCTAACTCTCAATCCCTCCATGGATTCTTGCTAGTTTTTGAGGGAAAAGAGAGAGGAGATCTAGATCCACATTTCCACCAATCACTTTCTCCTCTATGTGAGGGGAACCCCTTGGATCTAGATCTTGGAGTTCTTGGTGTTCTCCTTCTTGTTCTTCCTCTCATTTTCCTCCCTAGCATTAGTTGCTTCGGTGGGATTTGAGAGAGAAGGACTTGGGCACTCCGTGTGCCCTTGCCATTGCATTTGGTGCATCGGTTTGAGTTCTCCACGGTGATACGTGGAAGTGAAGTTTGAGAAGCTTATTACTCTTGGGTGTTTGGGCACCCTAGAGCTTGTTCCTCTTGGGTGCCTTGGCGCCCTAGACGGTTGGTGGTGTTCGGAGCTCAATCATTGTGGTGTAAAGCTCCGAGGCAAGCGTCGGGGTCTCCAATTAGGTTGTGGAGATCGCCCCGAGCAATTTGACGGGTACCGGTGACCGCCCCCAAGGGTTGCCAAAGTGTACGGGTTCGGTGACCGCCCCCAAGGGTTGCCATTTGTACGGGTTCGGTGACCGCCCTCAAGGGTCCCTTAGTGGAATCACGGCATCTTGCATTATGCGAGGGCGTGAGGAGATTACGGTGGCCCTAGTGGCTTCTTGGGGAGCATTGTGCCTCCACACCGCTCCAAACGGAGATTAGCATCCGCAAGGGTGTGAACTTCGGGATACATCATCGTCTCCGCGTGCCTCGGTTATCTCTTACCCGAGCTCTTTACTTATGCACTTTACTTTGTGATAGCCATATTGTTTCTTATCATATATCTTGCTATCACCTAGTAGTCTATCTTGCTTAGCATAAGTTGTTGGTGCACATAGGTGAGCCTAGTTTGTAGGTTTTGTGCTTGACAAATTAACCGCTAGGTTTATTCCGCATTTGTTCAAGCCTAAATCGTAATTATTTTAAAACGCCTATTCACACCCCCCTCTAGGCGACATCCACGATCTTTCAATTGGTATCAGAGCCTCGTCTCTCTTTATAGGGCTTAACCGCCTAGAGAGTAAGGATGTCGACTAGGGGATTAGGATTCTCTGACACTCTTAGTTTCGATGGCACAAATTTTGATGTTTGGGTAATTCGCATGCTTAATCTCTTTAGGGTCATGGACCCAAATTTAGAGCGAATTGTAGATATGGGTTTTTCTCTTCCAAAGGATCCTGCCAAAGCATTCATTATCTTTACGGAGGATGAGAAAAACTCTTATCACTCAATGCTCAGCTGTTTCTAATGTGCTCTTATCGATGCTTTGAGCAATGTAGTTTATATTTCAACTCATGTCGTTCCGGGATGCTCATGAGTTGTGGACAAAGCTTCAAGATAAATTATGGGCTGTACATAGAGTTTTTGTGGGATGTTTAAGTATCTCTACCTCCGATTACCCGGCCGTATAGTCTTCCTCGGAAGTCCATCTGGATCCGTCTACACCTTGACTCCACTCTAAACTTATTACTGCTTGGTAGTGTTGCTCGTGGTTACGATCATAGGTGGAGCAATTAGGGGGGTGGTTCATCGACTTTCTGATGCATATATGGAGATACACTGATGCTCTTCATAGGGTGGTTACTTCTCTTCCTAACTTCTGATGTGAGTTCGACTATTCTAATAACTATTATAGTGCTCTCTTCTTTGGTTATCTTATCGGCCATTTGACTATCAAATGCTTTCACCATTTGCTATAGTCTGTTTGATAGTTCGACTCGCTAATCATTACCCTTATGTTAGGAGATGATGGTGCTTTTGAAGGTCATCACTAATGATTCCTCACATGAGAGTCTATCTGACATTGCTATGATCCTTGTTTGCTTCTTATCTAGGATACAAATGAATGTCTTTGTGACTTTAATCTCGAAGATATCTTCTCGGGTAGGCTAACCAAGCTATGCTCAATAAGAGGAAAACTGCACCATCTTGCAATACAACTTGTCTCACTAAAGCTTGAGATAACAAGTATGTGCTTCCTTTAAATTGGTGGTGAGCACTATACAAGGATCAACTTCACAATTCCATCTTCGCATAAGATACCTCATTAGCATCACATTTTTTTGCGCTTATGGCTATTCAGTGCCTTCATAAGGTATCCTCCAAGATAAGCTTTGATACCAATGATAGGCTCTTACTTGGAGATGATCAGAAAATGTATGACCTTCAACTCTATATGACATTCAGAAGGGAGAAGACAACAATGAACATGAAGAGAATGATTATAGAGTTTGCATCCTCCTATAGAAAATTAAGGGGGAAATGGTTATTTTAAAGCTCATTGTCGGAGTTCTTAGGTGTACTATACCTTACCACAAACTTTACTGTTGGGGGAGTTCCTTGCCTATGTCTTCTATTTTCATCACTTCTCCTACCCCGCATTTTGGATAATTGAATGTACACATCAGTGTTCGGGAGAAGTTTATATCAAGGCGAAAGCAGTATAGGAAGGCATACCACTTCAATGGCAAGTGCACAACCAATGAATGCCAATGATCGTATGAGATCCATCAGAGATTGGCTTAGACAGACCAAATGCTGCATGTGAAGATGGACCTGCCATAACGTCCTGGAGACTGCCACAAAACTCTCTGAAACTTCTCCCCATTGGCATCGATTGCCAAAATGGGCGAAAAACATAGAAGGCCAATATAAATTGTGTTCCTCCATAAATTGTGTATTTCTCAACAAGAGAGTGGAATGCAATACACATATCCAGCGGTAATACTTGGAGGAAGACCAACTATATTGAGGCACCAAGATTGCTAAAGGAATGATATGCCATAAGGCCATAACAAAGAGAGAAACAAGAAATCAAGCAATGAAAAGATACCAATTGAAGCAAGCTATCAAAAGATACCAATTGAACCAACTAGGCCAAAGATCCTACGAGCTACATGAATAAAAGATATTAATGATATGAGCAAAGGAGTGTTCTAAAGAAACTAGAGAGGCTCCCCATGATTTGTGCACACATAAGAATATTTGAATTTGGAAACAAAGTGCACAAAATAGGATCATAGCTCCCCCAAAATCAATAGAAACTTACAACAAGTGCAAGTGAGCATATAGGAAACTAAGCCTAGTACATGTAACAAACACATGGTTGAGCAATAAGTGAAAGAGGCAACTTAAGAATGGGCTCAACCAAAATGATGTGTGTGAGTCAAGGCAATGCACTTGAGAAGACTAATGTACGGATGAGCATTAAGCATCAATAAAGTCTTGAAAGAATGAGGCAACACAGTGCAAGGCCTATCATTCCCACACACAAAAGCAAATGGGTTCACAAGCTTACTAATAAGCATATAAGAGAACCTATGCTTGTGACAACCCGTGGCGAAGATAGAAGATGAAAGCCTCATCAAGACGAGGGATACCAATTAAGATGGAAAAAGCCTCGTAAAGATAAGCATGAGGAAAATAATCTTCACCACACAAGAGTGCATCAAGATGCAACGAGATACGATACGCACTCAAGGCAAAAGCTTTCACGAGCCACCAAAGAAATAACATGAAGACAAGGTAAGGTGCCGGTGAAGAAAGGATATCATCTAGAGATGTAATTTCTCTCAGTGTATAAGGTTCTAGGGTAGACGAATCATGATGATATATATCTACAAAGAAGGATGTACACCGAATAGTTCAACATGAAGGAACAAGATATCCAAACGGAAGTCATACATATACCAATAAGATATTTGCTTGAGAGCATAGCACAAGGCTAGATATGGTCTTATTGCATATAAATGAATTCCAACCACACAAACATCAAAGACATCACAACTAGCAACAAGACATTATTGTTGGGATGCTTTGACAAAGGAAACAAGTATCACAAGAGAGAATGGATAACATACCATGATACAACCTACGAAAGGTTGATGCAAGAAATGTGTGCATGAAGTAGATGATGATACTTGTTACCGAGATACCATTGGATGGATGTAGTAGATGCCAATTAAAGGTAGATAGTAGTTCATTAATCATCCTAGCTTGACTCCAATAAGCACATGGTGACACCACCTTCCTTGTGAGTGAGCCGAGCATCCAATGCATCTCCACTTGTTCCTAGAACAACAACACAAACAAAATGGTACCCAAACTCATTGGGACCAAAGAGTTAGAGAACCAACAACACATAGGACAAACTCCACATAAATATGTGCATATAGATATGAAAATGAATTTCATGCACATCTCATCCAATTTGAGACTTGCTGGAGCTCCCCCTATATATTGGGTCAAAGAAAGAAAACATGCCAAAGAAACTACAAGAAGTAAATATGCATGCTCAAGACTTTCAAGAACCGAGACCAAAAGACAAAGAAATACCAAGCGAAGAAAAGATACCAAATGAATAAATCATCACTTGGAGGATATCCATAAAAGATACATCAAGGAATGAAATATCCATTGATACACTCAAAAAGAAAGATGTCAAACTCCAAAAGAGAGAATGGTTCCAAACAAACCAAGCCCTCTACAAGTTTCATGATGGCACAAAGCACCAAAAAGAAACGGCTTGCCTTCCACAAACACACACTTGATAAGGATCACAAGATGAGTGTTTTATAGAGAATAGGATAGCTCCCCCAAGACTAGTGCATTATAGAGAATTTGCATTTGAATACAAAATGCACGGGGTGGGATCACCACTTTCACTATATCTAGAAAACACTAGACAAGGTCATGAAATTAACAAGATCCACAAGTGGTATGGAATACAATGGGAGTTGACACAATCCTAGGCAAGAGATAAAGCAAATAAAAGCAAAGGTCAATGTAAAGATGATCAATAATTTCTACCACACATAAGTGAGTACCAATTGTCAAAAGACAAGAAGTATTTGGAAATAATTCCCGGTGGTAGATAACAAGGATATCCGACATCATCTTCGCACCAAACAAAAAGCAAACTGCAACTTGTAGAGCTAAAATGCCACCTAGGAACAAGATAATTTACAATATCAATTCTAGGTGACAATATCTCAAATGTACACATTTTCTAGGCTAGTAATATACACATAACATATTACTCCCCCATAATGTGATACCAATTAAAGATAAACAAGAGGCAAAATAACGATCCAACACGAGATAATTAATGGACAATATAGAATTTGAATTTCTCATGAGAAGACATACCACATAGCGACTAGATAATCTTGAAATATCAATACTAGATGGTATTACTCATGTACACACATATATAGGATTGTGAGGTGCACAAAGCACATCACTCCCCCATAATGGGATATTCCATTAATCTCTCACAAGAGCCAACTAAGAAGAACAAGATGCAAAAGGCTCAATGCATGACACACACGTACATGATGTGCAAACCAACACACACATACTTGATTGCACAAGATAATCAAGTTGGAAGCACAACATATACAAACACATGCAAGGAACAAAACCAAACATGCAAAGGGGTAAGTAACTATCAATGTAAACACTTTAAGCACGAGTTACCGCATGGAGAAACATTGGATATAAGATAGAAACTTGATAATTCGAATAACTTGGCTTGAGACAATTAGAATGATGAAGTCCCCTTAATTCTTCATAAAGTAGCCAAGTCTCCAATGCCCTCCAACAACACCTATTGATCAAGTTTGAGCTTGTTGGTCCCCAACCAAGTTGGGTCCTAAGAGGTTAGTCACAATAGGCTTGGCTACCCAAATGGTTCTCTTCTTGACACCACTTTGAGTACCAACAACTTTGGCAAACACATTGCCAACCTTATCCTTCCCAAGAGAATAGATATCATCAATAATAATTGGGTTGGATAAGTTACCACTAGTGCATGAAGAGGCGAGGTGACCTTTCTCACGACATAAGTAGCAACGTCTACTCTTCACTTTCTTCTCACTTGATTTCTCAACTTGAGAAGCATTAGCTTGAGGATTCTTTGGGAAGAGGACTTTCTTCAACTTGTGGTTGAGCATGAGATCGAACTTGTGGCCGCTTCCCTTGTTGCTTGTCACTAATGGCCTTCTTCTTCAATGGGCAAGATCTAACATGATGCCCTTCTACTTTGCACTTGAAGCAAACAATCTTGGCCGAATTCTTGACTTGTTCTTGGCCCTTCTTTTTGTTCATCTTGGACTTCTTCTTCTTCTTGGAGTTGAATCCAAGTCCACCTTTGTCATTGGGGGATTTTTGCACACTCAAGATATTGTTGAGTGTGAATTTTCCTTCATGACTCTTTTCCAAGTCTTTCTTCAAAGAAGTGACTTGGGCCTTGAGCTCTTTGATTTTCTCTATATGGTTAGTCTCGACACAAGTACTAGAGAAGTATAAGCTTCATCGTTAGAGCAACAAGGCAAGGAAAGCAATTCATCACAAGATGTACCAATGTTATGCATGGATGAATCGCGAGGACTAGCACAAGGCAATATAGCATTTTGACCAAAAGTAGTGCTAGTATCCACATGAGGCTCACTAGATGTTACCTTAGCAAGCATGGCCTCATGAGCTATCTTTAGCACATTATGGGATACTAGAAGATCATCATGAGAGCTTGTGAGGTCTACATGATTTTCTTCCAACATTCCCATAATTGCTAGATAGCAACTCAAGTTGAGCCCTTAGCTCAACATTCTCCTTTAATATGGATGCTTCACAAGAGATAGAGTTAGTAGCACAAGCATCATCATTAGCAACAAGAGGAGAAGACAACTTGGCAAGCTCTTTTGAATATGAAGCTTTAAGTTGAGCATGAGACTCGGTGAGTTTGATGAGCTCACCCTTGATGACCCTTGAGCCATTTTCGAGGTGCTCAAAATCCTCAAGGAGTCTAGCATGAGCAACTTCAAGCTTAGCATTTTTAGTTTTGAAATCATTGGCCACCTCGAGTGCTCTATCATGAGATTCCTTTATTCTAGATAATTCTAGAGCAAAGGTCTCCTCAAGAGATTCGGATGTGGTTTGTTCATGTTCAAGAGCTTGAGATAGCTCCGCGATCTCATTTGCGTAATCACGCTCATGAGCTTCCATTTTCTCAATGGTGACCTCATGCTCCTCTAGATGAGATTCCAACTCCTCAATGTATTTCTTGCCTTCAATGGCAATAGACATGATTTCCATGAAGTTGGAACGAGCAAGTTTATTTTTGTGAAGAGCTTTAAAAATCATTTCCCCCTTAGTTTTTAAGGAGGCAACATTATCATTCTCTTCATCATAATCAACATCATCATCACTCTTGCCATCATCACAAGATATATTGGGATTCAAAGTGGGAGATACCTTTGAAGCCTTGGCCATAAGGCAAAATGCAATAGATGATGATGTAGGATCCGTTGAAGCACCATTCAAGACCACATCTTGTTCCATGGGGTGTTGGGTTTCCTCTACATTGTTAGCACAACAATTCGAGGACATATATGCATTTTTATCATGGCAACAAGACATAGTAAACATATCATCATGAGATTTAGTCAAGCAATTTCTACATGATATGCAAGGACTATCAACACAATCATGTGAAACATTTGGAGTGCTCGAAGTGTTAAAGCCCAAAGAAGGAGCATTGCAATAAGATAGTGATGAAGGATCATCCACAATAAACATACTATCATCATTGCAATGACCAACACTACTCACCATATCATTACCTTGTGGCAAGCCACATGTAGGTGAAGTAGAAGAAGTTGAGAAGACTATACGGCCAGATGTGGAGGGAGAACAATCATCCCCACAAAACTTGGACACGCCATATTTATCTTGAAGCTTTGTCCACAACTCATTGAGCATCCCGGAACGGCATGAGTTGAAATATAACTACATTGTTCAGCATCGAAAAGCACATTAGAAGCTTGAGCATTGAGATAAGAGTTTTCATCATCTAAAGATAATCTTTGAGGATCCTTGGAGGAGAAAAACCCATATCTACAATTCGCTCTAAATTTGGGTCCATGACCCTAAAGAGATTAAGCATGCGTGAAATTACCCAAACATCAAAATTTGTGCCATCGAAACTAAGAGTGTGAGAGAATCCTAATCCCCTAGTCGACATCTTTACTCTCTAGGCGGTTAAGCCTAACAAAGAGAGACGAGGCTCTGATACCAATTGAAAGATCGTGGATGTCACCTAGAGGGGAGGGTGAATAGGCGCTTTAAAATAATTACGGTTTAGGCTTGAACAAATGCGGAATAAACCTAGCGGTTAATTTGTCAAGCACAAAACCTAAAACAACTAGGCTCACCTATGTGCACCAACAACTTATGCTAAGCAAGATAAAACACTATGTGATAGCAAGATATATGACAAGAATACATATGGCTATAAGTTAAAGCGCATAAGTAAAGAGCTCGGGTAAGAGATAACCGAGGCACGCGGAGACGACGATGTATCCCGAAGTTCACACCCTTGCGATGCTAATCTCCGTTTGGAGCGGTGTGGAGGCACAATGCTCCCCAAGAAGCCACTAGGGCCACCGTAATCTCCTCACGCCCTCGCACAATGCAAGATGCCTGTGATTCCACTAAGGGACCCTTGAGGGCGGTCACCGAACCCGTACAAATGGCAACCCTTGGGGGCGGTCACCGAACCCGTACACTTTGGCAACCCTTGGGGGCGGTCACCGGTACCCGTCAAATTGCTCGGGGCGATCTCCACAACCTAATTGGAGACCCCGACGCTTGCCCGGAGCTTTACACCACAATGATTGAGCTCCGAACAACACCAACCGTCTAGGGCGCCAAGGCACCCAAGAGGAACAAGCTCTAGGGTGCCCAAACACCCAAGAGTAATAAGCTTCTCAAACTTCACTTCCACGTATCACCGTGGAGAACTCAAACCGATGCACCAAATGCAATGGCAAGGGCACACGGAGTGCCCAAGTCCTTCTCTCTCAAATCCCACGAAGCAACTAATGCTAGGGAGGAAAATGAGAGGAAGAACAAGAAGGAGAACACCAAGAACTCCAAGATCTAGATCCAAGGGGTTCCCCTCACATAGAGGAGAAAGTGATTGGTGGAAAGTGGATCTAGATCTCCTCTCTCTTTTCCCTCAAGAACTAGCAAGAATCATTGGAGGGATTGAGAGTTAGCAAGCTCGAAGAAGGTCAACAATGGGGGAAGAACACGAGCTAAAAGGATAAGGTTCATTGGGGAAGAAGACCCCCTTTTATAGGTGGGGAAAAATCCAACCGTTATGCTCACAGCCCGCACAGAGCGGTACTACCGCTCCAAGGAGCGGTACTACCGCTAGGGCGGAAGTACCCCTTTGAAAAACAACAGCGAGGAGGCAAAAGGCCAGAAGAACCGCCGGAGCGGTACTACCGCTCGTCCTCACGGTACTACCGCAAATGGTAGCGGTACTACTGCTTGCGAGCGGTACTAAAAAAATACATCCGGGCCTACCACCGCAAGACTTGGGACGAGTTTTTGGTCCGGAGCGGTACTACCGCTGTAGGAGCCGCGGTAGTACTGCTCTGGAGCGGTAGTAAAAAATTACATCCGCTCCAATTCGCGGTAGTACCGCTGCAGCCTTTTCAGAACACCAAAACTGCCACAACTTTTGCAAACGGACTCCGAATTCGATGAAACCAAGTTTGTTGGAAAGCTAGCGACAAGGGCTAACACAATCTTCAAAGAAATATCAATAAGAAGCAAATGAAAAGGCCCATAAGAAAATGGTGAGAACCCTTCCTCGGAAAAGACCGGTAAAACCTCCAACACCGAAAACATCATAGAAGATGCATGCGAACTCCGTTTTCGATGAACTCAAGCTTGTCATCAAGATGACCATAAGCTCTAAGACTCACAAAGAGAACCAAACAAGAACCAAGAAAGATGATGCAAGGATGCAATGGTTTGAGCTCTCTACTAACGATACGATCAAGCTACCAACTTGAGAGCCCCCCTTGATAGTACGGCAAACGATCCTATAACCCGGTCTCCAAACTACCACCATGAGACCGGTAAAATAGAAAACCTATCAAGGGCAAACCTTTGCCTTGCACATGGTCCACTTGAGCTAGATGATGACGATCTTGACTCCCTCAAGTTGGACCACCTTTCTTGATTGTGTTGGCTCGATGAAGACTAGATGATTGCTCCCCCATAGTCCACTATGGGTGAGCCACTCTTCGGCACATCTTCACAAGTCCATTGTCACCACAATGGACGGCAAGCTTCAAGCACTTGATCTCTTCGCGATGATCCACTTGAACTTGCACACGGCAATCTTGATGACGATCACCACTTGATGTCATCCTCTCCATGGGTTGAGTGATATCTTCCTCTTGACACAAGCCCATGAACACGTACCTAACCCCACGTAGAACTCTCACATAGACCATGGGTTAGTACACAAAGCACAATGGACAATGCTTACCAAACCATGGGATCACTTGATCCCTCTCGGTACATCTTCTACGCTTTGTGAGTTGATCAACTTGATTCACTCTTGACTTAGTCTTGATCAACCTTGAATCTTTCCAACTCTCTTCATTTGGATGATGTCTTGAAGGTAAACATGAATGATCACACAATCTTCTTCTTCAAGACATGCTTGCAATAAGCTCAACTCTCACATGACCAAGCTTTGGATAATTCCTTAATAGCACCTTGGTCAACACAAACTCTCCTTGAAACCAACACATGTACTCCAAGAAAAGCCTATGGACAAAACCTTCAAATATAACTCAAGGCAACCATTAGTCCATAGAGATTGTCATCAATTACCAAAACCAAACATGGGGGCACCGCATGTTCTTTCAGTTATGCATGCGTGCGCAGCTACCACTTTATTCTCTTAGAGATTAAGCTTGAGCAGCGACTAGTAACCGTATTAGACTCGAGACGAAAAGATCCCCAGGAGTATGCGAACACGACTGAGATGCTCCAGAAGTAAGTTCAATCGATCATTATCGCACTATATCGGCCACTTTGTTCATTTCATGATATCAAGTAATTATTTTCTTTGTCTGGCAAGGTTTGGAAAGAGTTCACCGCAATTTCTCCGGGACTGCCTACCGAGCTAAAATTTAAACACCCGAAAGTAAGTACTACTACCTAGTTCCGCGCATCTCCCATTGATTCTAGCTAGTTTCATCAATACCATGTAGCATGCTTGCTTATCAGTTTGATTGACCTCTATTTCTCGTAAAGTGCTTGTGGCAGGAACCCAGGAATGATTTCTGTGGATACTACGTTTGCGAGTTCATCTACAACGAGACGACCAAGAATAAGCGGGGCTACTCTGAAAAACAATATGAAGTGTGTAAGCAAAATTATTCACAATTTTATTTTATTACCATCATTTGTGTTGAGTTTCATTCATACACATGTATTGACCTTCTTCTTCGATTTAGATCTGGCAGATGCGGGATGATCTCCTACCACAGGATCGCATAAAAGCAATTCAAGAGAAAATTGTGGGATTCTTTCTTGACCACATCATCAATAAAGTCGGAGAATACCATGTGTAACTTGACTTCAGATGTTAGGGATTGTAAGAGATCTTATATTGTATATAAGTAGCTAGTAGTGTCGGATAGATATACGTAAACTTGCTGTTCGATCAATCTCTCGGAGAAGGAGGAGGTCGATCACTTCTCTCTGTATATGTTCATGACGATCTTGTGTACTTAATGGTTTCCTTCATTTGCTTACTAGCTAGTGTGTTGCGAGTTCTCTCTATACGTATAATACGTAGCGTCGACCAAGCACGGAGATAAGAGAGGTCACTTCTCTCTATTAGCTAGCTAACACAATATATGAAACCCCTAAATTAACCCTCCAACCCCCCCCCCTTTAAAAAAACAAAACCCCAGCCCCTGAACTGCTGACGCGTGGATGCTTTTTTGTCCCGGTTGGTGTTACCAACCGGGACTAAAGGCCCTCCTGCCTGAGCTCGCCGCAGCGACCACGTGGAGCCCCATCTATCCCGGTGCGTAAGCGAACCGGTTGGGCTTTAGGCCGACCCTTTAGTCCCGGTTCCAGAACCAGGACAAATGGGCCTCTGGAACCGGGACAAATGTGCCTTTTTCTACTAGTGGTTATTGGAGATCATCTACTTAGTTATAAGAGATAATGCCCCATGCATTAATGCAAGAATTGGTTGCATTTACTTCATTGGGAGTTGGTTTGTGGAACATGAATATGTAGATTAATAATATGAGAAATGAAACAAAAAATACATATGATTTATTGTACTTGATTATTATATAGTTGTAAAAAAGTTTTGAATATAATTAGCATAATAGTATGAAAAGTTTGTTTAAAAATTTTTTGAGAAGAAAAAGCTTGTTTAAATGGATGGTTGCATGTTGTAGTGGGCCTTTTCCATGCATGGTTTGCATATTGTGCTGGTATGCGGACAAAATTGCTTAGCAAGAATCAACTATTTAGTTATAGCAATTCTGAATTTTATAAGCTAAGAAGCCCTTAGATAATTAAAAGAATAGGTTGATCAAATAATAGTTTTATTTGGAAACAATAGAAAGACATAGGAACACGGCAAGATAATTATGATGTTAATATAAGTAACAAAGAATTACAGGAGCAAATTCTTGTACAACAACTTTCATAAGGCGAAGTTGAAAAACAAAATGCCACAACACAATAAAATGAAATAATAAATACAACAAGAGGGGAAAATAATAACATTACAAATGTAATCAAAATAAACATCAATGGAAACCCGAGAAAGCACGAGCTTATTCTCAATCTCAACTGGTTGAAAAACTTGCGATGATGTGATAAGATCAACAAGTTTAGTATGAGTTGACGATGCGACAGTTCCTCCTGATCTCAACAGTGGCACCATCGAAAAAATCGGCCCTGGTCTTGACTTCGATAGAGCCCATCCTTACCATGGCTGCCTTGAACTTCTCCTCCCACACATCATTGTCCTTGGCATTGGCACGCACCGCTGCACTTGTATCATCTGCCGTCATGAGCGCGGCATCTGAATCAAAGAGCACCTCATGGCTAAGGACATTCTTATAGTACTTGTTGTCGACCTTGTTAGGGGTCTTGATGTCCTGCACCACTGTGTTGTCAGTCCCATTGTCTGACTTGCATTGCTCCCGGAGAGAGCTCATTAGCGTGGGGTCCATGTCGGAGGTGCTTGGGTTGAGGCGGTCGGAGAAGGATGAGTTGAAGGATGAGCAATGGGAGATTCCGACGGTGTGTGCACCAGAGAGGGTAACCATCTCGTCGGCAGTCAGCCCCTTGGAGGCGAAGTTGGCCTTGAGCTGGTCCACGGTGCCGAAGGGTGGTGGCAGGTTGGGGAGTGTTTCATTCATGAAAGACACACGTCCATCATAACGGCCAGCTGTCATGTTGAAGTAGACCTTCTTGTTGCTAAGAAAGTAGGTGGCATCACGCCCAGCGAAGGCCAGGACATCAGCGCATGAGACGATGTCGCTCCCACACTCCTTCTCGATTCTAGCCTTGGCGGCATCGATCACCTCGAAGCCACGCAGGCTCAGGTTCGGGACGCCCAACTTCTCTGGTGGGCTGTTGGGGTCCACTTGATCTAGAAGCACGGAGGCATCACAACCCTACAAATAAACCATTAAACACCACACGGACATCAGCCTACATATATTTCATGACACAACAAACATTTATATATGTGAAGGTTCCAGTGTTAAAAAATCTTACCCTGACGAAGCAGTCATGGAAGAAGAGACGGATGAGTCCAGCCTTAATACCGGCGCTGGCATCACGCACAACTTCTCTCACGATGTCTTCCGCGCGAGGGCATGACTTCTTGTAGTAGTCAAACGCGAGTCCTTTGATGGGTGAGCTAGGGGTGGGCGGTGGAGGGCTAGGTGTGTTCGGGGTGTACGGGGGCGGAGGACTTGGGGTAGCTGGGGCGGGTGGTGGAGGGCTAGGTGTGCTCGGGGTGTATGGCGGCGGAGGACTTGGGGTAGCTCGGGTGGGCGGTGGAGGGCTTGGTGTAGTCGGGGTGTATGGTGGTGGAGGACTTGGGGTAGCTGGGGCGGGCGGTGGAGGGCTAGGTGTGCTCGGGGTGTATGGTGGGGGAGGACTAGGTGTAGTCGGGGTGTATGGCGGCGGGGGACTAGTTATGCTCGGTATGGACGGAACAGAGGTGGGATTCCCGTACTCTGCTTGGCAGGTACGCACCGCGCAGCCGAGCAGCGCGATGAGGGTCAGGACGGCGGCAAGCTTGGCCATGGTCGTCGCTAGCTCGGGGGGCTGTTCCTGGTGTTTGTCGTGATCAGCTTGGGTGGACTGATGAGAATACACGCTGCTCTGCCTGCAATTTATAGCAAGCTAGCTCCAAGGGGGAGAGCCTGATCTCTGGATGACAAACGTGGGAGGAATGTTGCCGGAAGTGGCAAGTGGGAAGCGAACGTGGGGAGCACAATGGAGATACAGCTCAAGCAGTTGACATTCTTACCGCGATGTTAGTTGAGCAGCTGCTGGTCCAGCGCATTAGAGATTAGACTGGGCGACAAGGCCATGACTAATCGGGGAATGTTTTGTTATTGCATCGTGTACTGCAAGGGTGATTATTGAAGCGAATTAGATTAGTAGTGGTGGTGGTGGTGGTGTGGTAGTAGTATTTAGCCCAAGGCAGGGCAATGCGGGAGAATGGGAAACTGCCGATCGACTGCACACACGTTTTCCTGGATGAGCACGTACACTCTGGATCTGCGGTGAACTGCTGTCATGGACGGGCCGCAACTAACACACGCCCGGAATGTCAAAGCTCAACTACTAATCAAGTTGCCATCTAGTAGTAATAGACCAACAGTTAACAGCTTGCTCGTTTCAAGCAATTTGACAACTTGGTACGTCCATTATACACGGCACGACAACAGGC
>NC_053025.1:494054374-494068413 GCF_003073215.2 Triticum urartu | reverse complement strand
TGCGAAAACAGAATCAGCATGTCATAATTTGCATCGCAGGTGACCTGCAAATGTATGTGGTTGTGTAGACAAGAGCTAGTTACGTACTACGGTTACATCTTTCGCGATCGTTTCGTTTGGACACCATTGCCTCATTGCTCACCTTGTGATCTACTCCCTCCGTTTCTTTTTAGTCTGCATATAAGATTTGATCAAAGTCAAACTTTGTTAACTTTGACGGAGTTTATAAAAAAAATCAAGATTCACAATATGAAATCAATATTGTTAGATGCATCATGAAATTAATTTTCATACCATATAGTTTTAGTAGTGTAGATGTTGATATTTTTTTTCTATAAAGTTGATCAAACTTTACAAAGTTTGACTTTGACCAAATCTTATACACGAACTAAAAAGAAACGAAGTGAGTAAAAAGAAGACGAGATCTTCGTCAGCCATGCAAAGTTGATCACTTCTACGATAACTTGATCAAAACATTCAGTTAACTGGTTTTGTTTTTTGAGGGGATCAGTTAACTGGTTTGAGTCCAAGGATTCCACAAAATGTGTACTTATTAACTAACAAAACTAGTGGCTGAGATGAACCGAGCTAATGGAGGGTTAGATTGCTGAGTAAGAACAGAGAGTTTTTGGGCACTCACAACGGATCACGGATGAATGCGGGAGTTCCACGGCTCGAAACTTTTTGGGAAGCAAATGACGCGCCCATGCAGAGATTTATAATGCAAATCACAGCGAATGGCATATCTTATTGGATTATGCGTGATGAGATGCCCAATATCTCATTGTGTTCGCCTTCTCGTTACTCCTGACCTTTTGTTTAGCACATCGATCGAGCTGTACAACGCTATTGCCGATAGTTACAATATGTGCTGATACTGACGATGACGCCGGCCGTAAGGCATGCATTCGTAGATGGTGACGAGTTCACGACATGGATGGAATCAAGTAATTCCATGACACGCGGGAAAATGCACAGTTCACATTTTTTACTTTTTATTACTGGGCCCAAGTTTTACTTCCCAACTCTAAGAGTATCTCTAGCCGAAGCCTTAAAATTTAGCCCCTCATATGCCTCCTGTAACAGTCCGGAGTTTTTCCCAAATTAAAAATTGACATCATTAATTAAATACTAATTAACTTGAATATTTTATGAGAAATGTATATTTTCATCCTTACCTTTACCAATAGTTTAGAAATGGTCCTTCAACTTTAAAACCATACAAACCTAGTTCCTTAACTGTCAAAACCTTCCCTTAAAAAAACTGTCAAAACCGGATACTTATCATCCCTCAGACCACTTCGGGTGGTTTTGTGATTTTGTGGACCCGGGATTGATTCACCACCTTACCTTCGTCTTCTTTCTCTCGCTTGCACCACAACACGGTCGCAGGTCAGTAGGTCACCACCGTGTCCGTGCCGGCACCGAGGCTCACCATCTCTCGCGTCAGGGCGGTCTACTCTGTTGGGTTCTGCCTGATCAACTCCGACGACACCTCGCTGTTGAAAACGATCATCATCGCTTTCAGTTTGTCCGGCTGCTGCGGGAAGGTGAGGCGGATGACGGTGAGGCCTTGGGCGCCCATGGTGTCCCCGTGCTGGACAGCGTGTGTGCTAAGCACGTCATTCCCGGGCGTCTGTGGAGGAGAAAAGTGATTCTACCATGCATGGAATATCCCGTGCATGGCTGAGGCGTCCATCTTTGTTAGAGATTCGTGCACCCATGCCATATATTTAATCTTATATCTAAAGTCCTCCGACAACTTTATGGATAAATGCTACAGCAAAGTACTGCGATGCAGTTCATTCCTCTCTCCCACCTAATACTAGTTTTTTTTTACCGTAACCTAATACTAGTTCTTTATGCTGCACACTAGTACATAGATTTTATTTTTCTTCCTAAACTTTAAATAACCATATATTTTAAAACAAATATAGGATAAATAGTCCCTTTGAACGTGTGTCTTTCCTTCAATGATATCTTGGAAACAAGCTTAATATTTAATGGGTTTTGACAATTTTGAATTTTGAGTTTTTGAAACACGGTGAAACATGTAGAAAATGGTGTGCAACACAATGAAATATACCAGAACAAGGTAAAACCAAGGTATTACACCGACATGGAATATGACATTATAATGCGCTCCAAAACACGATGAAACAAGAATTTTTTGGTTACTCTAACAATCACAGTTTTTATAGTTTCATCTTATTTCAAAATCCATATTTCAAAATTGATGGAAATATATTAGGTGTTTGTTTCCAGAGACTTTTTTTGTGTAGGGACTAGAAAAAATCCCTCTTAGAGACTTTTTTACCAAACGGGGGAGACTTTTTAAGGACTAAACTAGTCATTTGGGATTAAATGAAGAAGACTCAAGAAGGGTCTTTTTGGGACTTTTCCAACAATGCCCTCCATGCACCCATTGACCCGCCACCCCATGGTGTTGTTTGATTGTTATTTTTCTATATACTAGGGGTAACATGGTCATTTAATAACCTCTAGAAAGGGACTAGGAACTTTTTAGTCTCTGAAAACGAAGAGGAAGAGACTTTTTAGGGACTAGGAACTTTTTAGTTGGGACTAGAAAAAGTTCTAAGACTAGAGAACCAAACACCACCATAGTCATGTTTAGTCTTGTTGAAAAGATCTCGTCACCGTGAATGCAAATATGTAAACAGATCAGAAAGCAAAAAAGATTGTTTAAAAACTATGACAGTTTTAAATTTGAGAGTAAACTTAAATGCATGGGTGCATTGAGGAGAGAGAGAGTGAATCTAAGTAGGGGATAGGGTAAAGTAGGTGTGTTGGCTGTCATAATGTAGTTGATTGGACATGCGGTATCTCCCGTGCATGGTAAAAAAGTCGGTCTCGTCTGTGGAGTGCATTTGCCGCTGCGCAAGACGTGATGCGTGACGAGCAAGTCTTGCACGGCGTCCATGGCGTGTCTGTGCAAGACGTGGAGGGCCTGCGCGGTGAGGAGGTCGTTGCCGTGGTGCCACCGTGCGAGGAAACGACGTAGTGCCCCATGCCGGATAGGGGAGATCACGCTTGCTCGCCGACGCCATGTCTTGCATGGCTGCGATCTCCCCATTTAGTTACCATGAAGATCACGGACATCGCCCATAGTGTGTGGATTAGCTTGCCTGGCTTGCTGTTGCTAGCACATGAGGAATCGATCCGCTTCCTTGGTGTGTACGTGCTGGTGCAGAGCCAGTGGCGGAGCACGTGCACGACGTCGCGCACCACCATGGACGGCGGCAGCCAGCGAGGCCAAGTGGCGGCATGGCTACAATTCTGACGAGATGCAGCACGCACTGGTTGACATCCACGGACGCCGAGTAACTTCGCCTCGCCGCGGAAGGTGTGGCAGTCGCGCAAGATGGCCAATCTCCAGCTCCGTTCGTGGACGTCCTTCTGCTCGCCGACGGCAAGCGGTGGCGTGCTTGGTGCGCGCACGGGCAGCCTTGCGTTTAGTGTGCCGTCGGTGTGGAGAGCGAAGGCACATTAGTGTTCGACAAAATGCCAACATAGTGCATTAGAGAGAAAAGGTAGGAAGATGGGATGAGGTGGCGCATCAGCGCCAATTCTACTCTGGTTGGGCAGAGGGACCAAATTTGTCTGGTATGAGAAGTTATGGGTGCAAAATGTCTTGCTTTTGAAGCTGAGGAATCAAAACACTTAATTAGGATTCACCATAATAAAAAGTTTTAATGATTACTAATTAAATATCACAACGATAACCAGTGTCTCAGACTCAAGGGGAGTAGAGTACTTGCATGCCAATAAACAATTAGTAAGTATCACAACGAAAACAAAAATTACTAATTAAGTATCAGAAATTAGGACAACTTATGACGAAGCAGGGGAGTAGAGAACTCTGAACATCCAAGACCACGTCGCAGTTAAGAAGCCGAAGCCTCAGAGTATCTCCAATAGCTTGTTTATATGGATGTCTATACTCGTTTTCCACGATGTGACCTCAAAATAGATGTTCAACAGCTTGTCTATATGGTCGTCCAAATATACACATCCTCTATATCGATCTCGACAATGTTCACGCTTGGACAATGTGAAGGCATTGTTTAAAGGGATTTTTGTATTCGTGCCCCTAGTTGGGTCACGCTCGACGGATTTGCCTCTATTTTTTCAACAATTGCGGTTTTGCCCAGCTCACTTCACTCACCTTGTGCGAACCGTGATTGGTCGGAACCGCCCCGGAAGGGCAAAAACACAAGGCGAGTGAAGTGAGTTGGGCAAAACCGCAATTGTTGAAAAAATAGGGGCAAATCAGTCGAGCGTGACCCAACTAGGGGCACGAATACAATTGTTCCTTGTTTAAACTCAGATGCAGTCATGATTTCTTCCTCTCCCCAGCGACGGTCCACCTATCATGGTCCTTGTATATAGACATTCTGATGCAAAACTGGACGTTTATATGAGAAAATCTTTTTAAACCATTGTCTATATAAATATATATATACATCCAAATATACACATGCTATTGAAGATGCTCTGAGCACGGTGATAAGAATGTGTCATCCAGTCACGTCTAAGCAAACGAAATGTACACCAACCGTTTTTGAGAGAGTATTACTACCTTGAGCGTGGAATTAGGCATGGGGCGGCACACATCCTTGATCTCATCAAGATCCTGGCCCTACAGAGCACACGAAAAAATTAAGTTCTGGATCAACAAATAATTTCACAAAGCCGATAAACTTATTTCACTCGCTTTCATTACGCTTGATTAGATCCACCCTCATCAAGTCTAGTTCGTCCTTCATTTGTGATATGATGTTCTTTTGATCCTCCACGACCTTGGTGTCATCTTTCTATAGCTGCTTTTTCTATTCATCAACATTATTCCTGTGTTGTTCATATTCCTTGTTAGAGAGATACCACACAAGAAAACAAAAGATCTCATATGACAGCTTGCCGGTATTGATTTAATGGGAACAATTCGATGTAAGTGCTTTGGCGAATCACAACTGTATAAAGACCTCACTTTCCCTCTTCAATGAGAACTTGCCTTTGTTTTTGTATTCATGTGTGTGTGGGGCTGGGGCGGGGGGGGTTGACCCCGGGTAAGCTCAGCAACACTTAGCAATTTTCCAAACATCAAGGCGGTGAGTGCCCCTCAGTCCGGCTGGCCCCTCCAGTCCCCCCCCCCCGGCTTCGGGTCGGGGGTCGGCTAGGCGCGGCGCCACGCCTCTGGCCGGCTGGCCACAGCCGGTGAGCGGCGGGTCAGCGTCCGTCCAATCCAACCGTACAACAAGACGACCCCCATGACGGAAAGAGCGTGGATACAGTGCCCGCAGTACCACTGACCGGGGCGGGCGGCGACGACGCGACGCAGCATTGTAGCCACACAGTGCCAACCACTCTGTGACGCGGCGGACGGCATGCCACAGTGGCGGGCAGCCAGCGGGTCCCGCAGCTGGCGGACCCTGCTGGAAGATAGAGACAATGACACCAGGGACCCACCCTCCTTACTTTATCACTTGTAACCTCGGAGGCCAGGCTATAAGACATCCCAAGAGCCCCTAGGAGGGGGTCGGCTCATTCTTCACACACACCCACACGCTCATGCGGGGAGAAGGGGAGAGCTAGCTCCATCTTCCTCCCCATCCATACAGCTCAAGGAGCACCATTGCAGTTCTTGTGATCCTCATAGTCGATCCGGTAGGACTAGGTGAAAGAACATGCGGTGCCCCCATGTTTGGTTTTGGCAATTGATGATAATCTTTATGGACTAATGGTTGCCTTGAGTTATATTTAAAGGTTTTGTCCATAGGCTTTTCTTGGAGTACATGTGTTGGTTTCAAGGAGAGTGTGTGTCGACCAAGGTGCCATTCAAGGAATTATCCAAAGATTGGTCATGTGAGTGTCGAGCTTATTGCAAGCATGTCTTGAAGAAGAAGATTGTGTGATCATTCATGTCTACCTTCGAGACATCATCCAAATGAAGAGAATTGGAAAGATTCAAGGTTGATCAAGATTAAGTCAAGAATGAATCAAGTTGATCAACTCACAAAGCGCAGAAGATGTACCGAGAGGGATCAAGTGATCCCATGGTATGGTAAGCATTGTCAATTTCGCTTTGTATACTAACCCATGGTCTTCTAAGAGTTCTTTGTGGGGTTAGGTTGCGGTGTGCAAGTTCAAGTGGAGCATCATGAAGAGATCAAATGCTTGAAGCTTGCCGTCCATTGTGGTGACAATGGACATGTGAAGATGTGCGGAAGATTGGCTCACCCATAGTGGAGTACGGGGGAGCAATCAACTAGTCTTTATCGAGCCAACACAATCAAGAAAGGTGGTCCAACTTGAGGAAGTCAAGATCGTCATCATCTAGCTCAAGTGTACCATGTGCAAGGCAAAGGTTTGCCCTTGATAGGTTTTCTATTTTACCGGTCTCATGATGGTAGTTGGGAGACCGGGTTATAGGATCGATTGCCGTACTATCAAGGGGGGCTCTCGATGAGTAGCTTGATCGTATCATTCGTTGAGAGCTTGATCGTATCTTTCTTGGGTCTTGTTTGGTTCTCTTTGTGAGTCTTAGAGCTTATGGTCATCTGGATGACAAGCTCGAGTTCATCGAAAATGGAGTTCACTTGCATCTTCTATGATGTTTTTGTTGTTGGAGGTTTTTCCGGTTCTTCTCAGTTGGAGGTTTCACTCCTCTTTTTGTTAGGCATTCCTCCCCTGCCTCTTCTTACTATAACCAGTCATTGTTTTGATACTACTCGTCGTCTTGTATCCAACAAGCTTGAGTTTGCTCAATTCAGAGCTCATATGAAGAAGTTGTGGCAGTTCTTGTTTCTTGAGAGTGGCTTTTGTCTGGTCCCAGCGGTAGTACCGCGAGCCCAAGCGGTAGTACCACTTGGAGCTCTCAGCCATAGTACCACTGTAGTGCCGCTCTTCTACCGCCTCGATTTTGGGTCCTGCTCTTCTCGTGTCGGGTTCAGCGGCAGTAGGAGCGGTAGTACCGCTCTTGTGCGGTAGTACCGCTGGGCCAAGCGGCAGTACCGCTGCGGCCAATGGTAGTACCGCTGGCTACAACGGTAGTGCCGCTCATACTGCTCTACCTCTCTGGCAGTTTTTCAGCTCGTGTTTTTCTCTCTCGTTGGGGTGTTTTGACCATGCTAAGCGGTAGTACCGCTCGTGGAGCGGTAGTACCGCTCGTGTGTGGGCTAAGCACATAACGGTTGGATTTTCCCCCTCCTATAAAAGGGGTCTTCTTCCCCAATGAACTTATCCTTTGACGCTCATGTTCTTCCCCATTATTGAACCTTCTTCGAGCTTGCTACTCTCAATCCCCTCCATGGATTCTTGCTAGTTTTTGAGGGAAAAGAGAGAGGAGATCTAGATCCACACTTTCACCAATCACTTTCTCCTCTATGTGAGGGGAACCCCCCTTGAATCTAGATCTTGGAGTTCTTGTGTTCTCCTTCTTGTAATTCCTCTCACTGTCTCCTAGCATTAGTTGCTTTGGTGGGATTTGAGAGAGAAGGACTTGGGCACTCATGTGCCCTTGCCATTGCATTTGTGGCATCGTTTGACTTTTCCATCGGTGACACGTGAAAGTTACAAGTTGGAGACTTATTACTCTTGGGTTCTTGTACCCTTGAGCTTGTTCTCTTGGGGTGTTTGGGCGGCCCTAAACGGTTGTGGTGTTCGGAGCTCAATCATTGTGGTGTAGCTCCGGGCAAGCGTCGGGGTCTTCAATTAGGCTGTGGAGATCGCCCCGAGCAATTTGACGGGTAGCCGGTACGGGTTCGGTGACCGCCCTCAAGGGTCCCTTAGTGGAATCACGGCATCTTGCATTGTGCGAGGGCGTGAGGAGATTACGGTGGCCCTAGTGGCTTCTTGGGGAGCATTGTGCCTCCACACCGCTCCAAACGGAGATTAGCATCCGCAAGGGTGTGAACTTCGGGATACATCGTCGTCTCCGCGTGCCTCGGTTATCTCTTACCCGAGCCCTTTACTTATGCACTTTACTTTGTGATAGCCATATTGTTTCTTTGTCATATATCTTGCTATCACATAGTTGCTTATCTTGCTTAGCATAAGTTGTTGGTGCACATAGGTGAGCCTAGTTGTTTTAGGTTTTGTGCTTACAAATTAACCGCTAGGTTTATTCCGCATTTGTTCAAGCCTAAACCGTAATTATTTTAAAGCGCCTATTCACCCCCCCTCTAGGCGACATCCACGATCTTTCAATTGGTATCAGAGCCTCGTCTCTCTTTATTAGGCTTTACCGCCTAGAGAGTAAAGATGTCGACTAGGGGATTAGGATTCTCTGACACTCTTAGTTTCGATGGCACAAATTTTGATGTTTGGGTAATTCGCATGCTTAATCTCTTTAGGGTCATGGACCCAAATTTAGAGCGAATTGTAGATATGGGTTTTTCTCCTCCAAAGGATCCAAAGATTATCTTTAGAGGATGAGAAAAACTCTTATCTCAATGCTCAAGCTTCTAATGTGCTTTTCGATGCTTTGAGCAATGTAGTTATATTTCAACTCATGCCGTTCCGGGATGCTCATGAGTTGTGGACAAAGCTTCAAGATAAATATGGCGTGTCCAAGTTTTGTGGGGATGATTGTTCTCCCTCCACATCCGGCCGTATAGTCTTCTCAACTTCTTCTACTTCACCTACATGTGGTTTGCCACAAGGTAATGATATGGTGAGTAGTGTTGGTCATTGCAATGATGATAGTATGTTTATTGTGGATGATCCTTCATCACTATCTTATTGCAATGCTCCTTCTTTGGGCTTTAACACTTCGAGCACTCCAAATGTTTCACATGCTTGTGTTGATAGTCCTTGCATATCATGTAGAAATTGCTTGACTAAATCTCATGATGATATGTTTACTATGTCTTGTTGCCATGATAAAAATGCATATATGTCCTCGAATTGTTGTGCTAACAATGTAGAGGAAACCCAACACCCCATGGAACAAGATGTGGTCTTGAATGGTGCTTCAACGGATCCTACATCATCATCTATTGCATTTTGCCTTATGGCCAAGGCTTCAAAGGTATCTCCCACTTTGAATCCCAATATATCTTGTGATGATGGCAAGAGTGATGATGATGTTGATTATGATGAAGAGAATGATAATGTTGCCTCCTTAAAAACTAAGGGGGAAATGATTTTTAAAGCTCTTCACAAAAATAAACTTGCTCGTTCCAACTTCATGGAAATCATGTCTATTGCCATTGAAGGCAAGAAATACATTGAGGAGTTGGAATCTCATCTAGAGGAGCATGAGGTCACCATTGAGAAAATGGAAGCTCATGAGCGTGATTACGCAAATGAGATCGCGGAGCTATCTCAAGCTCTTGAACATGAACAAACTCTCTGAATCTCTTGAGGAGACCTTTGCTATAGAATTATCTAGAATAAAGGAATCTCATGATAGAGCACTCGAGGTGGCCAATGATTTCAAAACTAAAAATGCTAAGCTTGAAGTTCTCATGCTAGACTCCTTGAGGATTTTGAGCACCTCGAAAATGGCTCAAGGGTCATCAAGGGTGAGCTCATCAAACTCACCGAGTCTCATGCTCAACTTGAAGCTTCTTACTTAAAAGAGCTTGCCAAGTTGTCTTCTCTCTTGTTGCTAATGATGATGCTTGTGCTACTAACTCTATCTCTTGTGAAGCATCCATATTGAAGGAGAATGTTGAGCTAAGGGCTCAACTTGAGTTGCTATCTAGAAATTATGGGATGTTGGAAGAAAATCATGTAAAGCTCACAAGCTCTCATGATGATCTTCTAGTATCCCATAATGTGCTAAAGTTAGCTCATGAGGCCATGCTTGCTAAGGTAACATCTAGTGAGCCTCATGTGGATACTAGCACTACTTTTAGTCAAAATGCTATATTGCCTTGTGCTAGTCCTCGAATTCATCCATGCATAACATTGGTACATCTTGTGATGAATTGCTTTCCTTGCCTTGTTGCTCTAACGATGAAGCTTATACTTCCTCTAGTACTTGTGTTGAGACTAACCATGTAGAGGAAATCAAAGAGCTCAAGGCCCAAGTCACTTCTTTGAAGAAAGACTTGGAAAAGAGTCATGAAGGGAAATTCACACTCAACAATATCTTGAGTGTGCAAAAATCCCCCAATGACAAAGGTGGACTTGGATTCAACTCCAACAATAATAAGAAGTCCAAGGTGAACAAAAAGAAGGGCCAAGAACAAGTCAAGAATTCGGCCAAGATTGTTTGCTTCAAGTGCAAAGTAGAAGGGCATCATGTTAGATCTTGCCCATTGAAGAAGAAGCCCATTAGTGACAAGCAACAAGGGAAGGGCCACAAGTTCACTCTCATTCTCAACCTCAAGTTGAAGAAAGGCCTCTTCCCAAGAAGACTCAAGCTAATGCTTCTCAAGTTGAGAAATCAAGTGAGAAGAAAGTGAAGAGTAGACGTTGCTACCTATGTCGCGAGAAAGGTCACCTCGCTTCTTCATGCACTAGTGGTAACTTATCCAACCCAATTATTATTGATGATGTCTATTCTCTTGGGAAGGATAAGGTTGGCAATGTGGTTGCCAAGTTTGTTGGTACTCAAAGTGGTTTGAAGCAAAGAACCATTTGGGTAGCCAAGCCTATTGTGACTAACCTCTTAGGACCCAACTTGGTTGGGGACCAACAAGCTCAAACTTGATCAATAGGTGATGTTGGAGGTCATTGGAGACTTGGCTACATTATGAAGAATTAAGGGGACTTCATCATTCTTATTGTCTCAAGCCAAGTCATTCGGATTATCAAGTTTCTATCTTATATCCAATGTTCCTCCTTGCGGTAACTCGTGCTTAAATTGTTTGCATTGAAAGTTACTTGCCCCTTTGCATGTTTGGCTTTGTTCCTTGCATGTGTTTGTATATGTTGTGCTTCCAACTTGATTATCTTGAGCAATCAAGTGTGTGTGTGTTGGTTTGCACATCATGTACGTGTGTGTCATGCGTTGAGCCTCTTGCAACTTGTTTATTTCTTAGTTGGCTCTTGTGAGAGATTAATGGAATATCCCATTATGGGGGAGTGATGTGCTTTGTGCACTTCACAATCCTATAAAGGTGGGTACATGGGGAATACCACTTAGAATTGATATTGCAAGCTTATCTAGTCACTATGTGGTATGTCTTCTCATGAGAAATTCAAATTCTAAATAGTCCATTAATTATCTCTTGTTGGATCCTCCTTTTGCCTCTTGTATATCCTTTATTGGTATCACATTATGGGGGAGTAATATGTTATGTGTATATTACTAGCCTAGAAAATGTGTACATTTGAGATATTGTCACCTAGAATTGATATTGTAAATTATCTTGTTCCTAGGTGGCATGTTAGCTCTACAAGTTGCAATTTGCTTTTTGTTTGGTGTGAAGATGATGTCGGATATCCTTGTTATCTACCACCGGGAATTATTTCCAAATACTTCTTGTCTTTTGACAATTGGTACTCACTTATGTGTGGTAGAAATTATTGATCATCTTTACATTGGCCTTTGCTTTTATTTGCTTTATCTCTTGCCTAGGATTGTGTCAACTCCCATTGTATTCCATACCACTTGTGGATCTTGTTAATTTCTTGACCTTGTCTAGTGTTTTCTAGATATAGTGAAAGTGGTGATCCCACCTCGTGCATTTTGTATTCAAATGCAAATTCTCTATAATGCACTAGTCTTGGGGGAGCTATCCTATTCTCTATAAAACACTCATCTTGTGATCCTTATCAAGTGTGTGTTTGTGGAAGGCAAGCCGTTTCTTTTTGGTGCTTTGTGCCATCATGAAACTTTGTAGAGGGCTTGGTTTGTTTGGAACCATTCTCTCTTTTGGGAGTTTGACATCTTTCTTTTTGAGTGTATCAATGGATATCTCATTCCTTGATGTATCTTTTATGGATATCCTCCAAGTGATGATTTATTCATTTGGTATCTTTTCTTCGCTTGGTATTTCTTTGTCTTTTGGTCTCGGTTCTTGAAAGTCTTGAGCATGCATATTTACTTCTTGTAGTTTCTTTGGCATGTTTTCTTTCTTTGACCCAATATATAGGGGGAACTCCACCAAGTCTCAAATTGGATGAGATGTGCATGAAATTCATTTTCATATCTATATGCACATATTTATGTGGAGTTTGTCCTATGTGTTGTTGGTTCTCTAACTCTTTGGTCCCAATGAGTTTGGGTACCATTTTGTTTGTGTTGTTGTTGTTCTAGGAACAAGTGTGTAAGTGCATCTAGTGCCACCCCTAGTTGGTTTTGGAGTATTGACGACAAACCTAGTTGAGGGACTAATGTGTTTGTGAGAATTGCAGGATAACACAGGTAGAAGTCCCTCATTGATTCGGTTTTCCTACCAGAGATGACCCCTAAAAATGTATGAAGACATTGAAGTCAAAGGTGGTATATGAAGTGAAGTTATTTGAAGACTATGACAAGAGAAGACACCACATGAAGCCTATGGAGCTCGAAGACTTAGATCTTTCGTAGTTCTTTTTCTTTTCTTTTGAGTCATAGGAACCACCGTACTGTTAAGTGGGGTCCAAGAGAACCAGTCAGAATGACTGAAGTGATGCCTAACCAAAAACACCTATGTCTTCGAGTGAAGACTATGAGAGCGAATCTTGTCCAGAGTCGGACAAGTCAGCTTTGCTTGTAGCCCAAGTAAAGTTGCCGTGTGAGTTTGAAATCTGACCGTTGGAACACGTGTCAGTTCCTTAGTGACCCAGGGTCATTTCGGACAAATCAGGTCGGGTTGCCAAGTGGCTATAAATAGCCCACCCCCTACAACCATAAATGGTTGGCTGCTCAGATTCAGAGTACGGCTTTTGTCGTTTGAGAGCAACCCACCTCGAAGCCTTTGAGAGAGAATTCCTTGCGAGGATAAAGCCCTAACCACCCAGAGCCAAAGAGAATTAGCATCACTTAAGTCTTCTTGTCTGTGTGATCTGAAGACTTATTACACTTGAGGACTGTGCATCCTCCAGCCGGTTAGGCGTCGCGTTCTGAGCATCCAAGAGACATTGTGGATTGCCGGTGAACGAAGTCTGTGAAGGTTTGGGAGTCTACCTTGAAGACTTACCAGAGTGATTGGGCGAGGTCTGTGTGACCTTAGCTCAAGGGGAATACGGTGAGGACTGGGTGTCCTGAGCTGCGTGTTCAGGACTGGGTGTCCGGGACTGTCTGTGTGTCCTAAGGTTTAAATACCTAGCCGCCCTAACCAGACGTACAGTTTTCACAGCAGCTGGAACTGGTCCAACAAATCATTGTGTTCAGCGAGTCACTGGTTTCATCTTCCATTCCCTTTACTTACTGTTACTCCTTGTGAAGTCATTGCATGTTCGCACTATCTTTTGTCTTCACTGAGTGACTGCGTGTTCTGTGTGGCTTCACAATATCTTCCTACCTGATCCTTACTACATTGCTGCTATTAGTCATTGTGCTTTCAGTCTATTGAATACTTGACTATGGCTTGCCTAGTGTAGTCTACCTTCCGCTGCAGGGTAATAGGTTTATTTCTATCGTTTGTCTTCATAACTTCCACGTTTTGAAGACTTCCATAAAAATCGCCTATTCACCCCCCTCTAGTCGATATAACGCACTTTCAATTGGTATCAGAGCAAGGTGCTCCCTTGTTCTGTGTGATTCGGTTTAACCACCTGGAGTTTTAGCTATGTCGACTGCAGGGATAATTAAAGTCTCCGCTGCGTGCCCCGTCTTCGATGGAACTGAATATCCCTACTGGAAGAATAAGATGCGCATGCATATTGAAGCCATTGTCGACCTATGGTATGTCGTCAAGAACGGCGTTCCCAAGGCTGGAGAAGGTGTCACTGCTGCTGATGTCAAGAAGTTCGTTCAACTGGACTCTACTGCCAAGAACATCATCTGTGGTCATCTGACCAAAGGACAGTATGGCCGTGTGAGTGCTTTGGAAACATCTAAGCTGGTCTGGGACTGGCTCTCCAAGGTCAATGAAGGCGTCTCAACCCAGAGAGATCAGAGAATCATCTCTCTCTTTTCT